>NC_057800.1:623109105-623138198 GCF_018294505.1 Triticum aestivum
CTTCCGGTGTCCGAATATAGCCGTCTAATATATCAATCTTTATGTCTCGACCATTTCGAGACTCCTCGTTATGTCCGTGATCACATTCGGGACTCTGAACTAACTTCAGTACATCAAAACTCATAAACTCATAATATAACTGTCATAGAAATCTTAAGCGTGTGGACCCTACGGGTTCGAGAAAAATGTAGACATGACCGAGACATGTCTCCGGTCAATAACCAATAGCGGAACCTGGATGTTCATATTGGCTCCCACATATTCTACGAAGATCTTTATTGGTCAGATCACATAACAACATACGTTGTTCCCTTTGTCATCGGTATGTTACTTGCCCGAGATTCGATCGTCGGTATCTCAATACCTAGTTCAATCTCGTTACCGGCAAGTCTCTTTACTCGTCTCGTAATACATCATCTCGCAACAAACTCATTAGTTGCAATGCTTGCAAGGCTCATGTGATGTGCATTACCGAGAGGGCCCAGAGATACCTCTCTGACAATCGGAGTGACAAATCCTAATCTCGAAATACGCCAACCCAACATTTACCTTTGGAGACACCTGTAGAGCTCCTTTATAATCACCTAGTTACGTTGTGATGTTTGGTAGCACACAAAGTGTTCCTCCGGCAAACGGGAGTTGCATAATCTAATAGTCATAGGAACATGTATAAGTCATGAAGAAAGCAATAGCAACATACTAAACGATCGGGTGCTAAGCTAATGGAATGGGTCATGTCAATCACATCATTCTCCTAATAATGTGATCCCGTTAATCAAATGACAACACACGTCTATGGTTAGGAAACATAACCATCTTTGATTAACAAGCTAGTCAAGTAGAGGCATACTAGTGACGTTTTAGTTTGTCTATGTATTCACACAAGTATTATGTTTCCGGATAATACAATTCTAGCATGAATAATAAACATTTATCATGATATAAGGAAATAAAATAATAACATTATTATTTCCTCTAGGGCATATTTCCTTCAATGGGATCCCATGAGACTTGACGGTGGTCCCCGTTAGCAACGCTTGGGTAGTCAATTCCCTTTCCCCTCCATCGTGGCTCACTGCTTGAGGGTCCGGATAGCCTTCAGTTGCGCTTCCCGGTTGGCCAACCATGATGTCGATCATCAACCTTCATACTCTTACGGCTATGCATCGGAGTCCAACAATAATCCTCTTTTTCTCAGAAAAATCCTCCTACACTTACCAACATTTGCCAGTTGCTTGCAAGAACCTAATTGCCAAGTCTGAAAACAGTTAATGTGTGTGTTGATGGTAATAACCTATGGACGAGAAATTTTTACAGATGGTGAAGAAGATGGAACAGTCAAAGGAGAACATCAATGCCAAGAAGGGTGATGCCCTGCTGCGGTAGTTGCTTCTGGTGAACGGTGACCCACCATTCAACTTCCATAGCCTTGCTGGCAGGAGGAAGAGGACTTGAATCTGGTTGTCTTGTGTGTTTGATGCAACTACAACAACAATGGTGGTGATGATAGCAGTTAAGTTTTGTTTGCAAAGAGGGATGATATATTAATTTACTAGTCGTACCTAAAATCCATAAAGACCCAAATATCAGCGTTTATCTAGTCAAGCAAGTGAACTTGTGTTGTTGTTACTGTTTGTAGGTGATGATGGGTTTGTGAGAAAAACTTCAAACAAATGGAAAAAAATTAGCAATATGTTGATGTGTACTCTGAAAGACCCCTTCTACTTCCGAGCTTACTTGAGCTCAGGATGAACGGTAAATTAAACAAAATTAAAATACTTCAATAAACTCTGAATTTTTTTTGGTGTAAACATTGACAAATGTTCTCAGTGCTTGTAAATTTTATCCTGAAATAACATTCAGTTTTTTGGCATGACTTTCGCAAATGTTATTTCGGGATGAAATTTGCAAGCATGAAAACATTTGTCAAAGTTTGAACCTAGAATAATTTATATTTTTTTCTTTTTTGATTTTACTGTTCATTAGAGAACATATGAGGTCGGGGCTAGATACTCCGCGTCTTGTGTACTCGCGCTTTAATATGATGTGATGCTATGTGTGTGGTCCATTTCCGGTTTATGTTGGAGTCTTGGCCTTTGTTATCTTCTGAAGAAGTGGAGATGACACACGAGTTGAGTTTAGTCACATAGTGCATCGGAGTCTAGGAGTGATCCTCCTTTTCTAAGAAAGAAACTCTCATGCAATTACTGTCATTTGCCAATTGCTTGCAACAACCCAATAGCCAAGTCTTAAAATAGTAAATGGGTGTGTGCTTGATTATGTTTATATTACATCCAATATTAACTCACGTTCAAACAGAATATTATGTATACTCTTTGATCTAAGGTTATTTTTAATAACTTGAATTTTTTGTCATGAACAAATCGATGAACCGTCGGTCCAACCAGGTACAGCCACAACGGTTCGGTTGCCCGTTTGGTTCTAGAAAATATAGTTTGATGTCCATGGTGGAAGAACGCGACATAAAGTGCTTTGTATCCCGAGAACGACGAGGAGAAATGAGCAGGTGGCAGCAGCACTTATCACTTCAAGCAATAGGGAGACTAGACCATAGGGAGAGGAAGTGAGATGAGTTCGTGTGTGCATGTATTTTAGGGAAAGAGCGTGTGTATTGTATTATTTTTATTGTTTTTTTGTGCGCATCAAGTGTTTTGTTTGGGCCAAGCCCAAATAATGAAAATAAAACATGATCTCTAAAAGTATTCAACATCCTATAGATCCCTTTGCATTCATTATCTTTTGCAAATTCTAAAAAACCTTTTGATTAGTTATTAAACTTTTAAATTGTATATAACAATTTCACCGTCTGTATATCCTACTTAGAACACATCCACCACTTCGCTTTCACCCGGTCATAGTGATAAGTGAAAGGACGCGCCATCGAAGGACATGACTATGACTTCCTCAACTCTATACTACGTGGTCCAAATACCAACGTTCTTTTTTTAGTGTGGACACAGAGCGTGTGGTTTTTTTAAGAGAAAGACTGTTTCTACTTGTTTTTTATTTCAAAAAATATGAACATTTTAAAATATGTTCACCATTTTTATATTCAATATTTATAAAAAAATGTACCCTTTTTTGAAATGTTTGCATTTAAAAATATTCTGAAAATAATAAATCAAAATTGTTTTTGAAAGTCTTGTGTTAAAATGTGAATCTTAAAAAAATCCCATTTTTATAAAAATGATAAAAAATAAAAAATGTTACTTTTTAAAAGTTAAATATTCATGTTCTCTCGAAATGTAAAAAGACGATTGGCAAATTATTCCATGCACAACTACTCTTTTATCACATGACGGATGTTAAGGTGGCTTCTTCGCATCCACACTTCAAACTCCGAAAAGAGATAGTTAGAATTGCATATAAGAAATGTTGTGCAACGGCACGCAGAAAGCAGATTTTGCTATTTTTGGCCCGTTGCAACGCACAGGCATTTGTACTAGTATTGCAAAATTCTATTAGATTTAACCCTAAGGCTTCAAAGTTATAAACAATCTAGTTTGAAGTTGGTTCAAATTAATTAAAATCCCTAAATTCAATAATAACCCCAAAACATTTGCTAAAGTTCATTTTAAGTTTCTAAACTTAGTTACAACTTAATTATCCTAATAAGCTCTTTAGGTTCAAATATTGTTTGAAGTATAGCTTCTTCTAAAATATGTTTAATGTCAATATTAAATTATTTTAAAATTGAACTACAATGGCTAACTTCAAACTATATTTCACTAGGTTCATTCTACAAAAATAATCAATTCATTTGGATTTATAAATTGCAAGTTACACCCAATTGAAATTTGAATTCATGTTGATTGAATTTTAATTAAATATTAATGGACTACGTGAAAGTGTATTTATTGAGGATGATATTGCAAAAGAATTTGTCAATTTGGATTTACAGATAAAAAGTTGTGACTGTTTGAAGTTCTAGGGTTTTTTTTGAAAATCTACCATTTAATTCAATTTAGGAGAAATTCGAGTGGATAATGTTTTGGATAAGTCGGGTGGCGTGGCAGTTTCGTATTGGCTGATACCGATTCGGTTTAAGTGGACTGCTATGGTGCGTGCGATCAAAATCTAACAGTCCAAATTAGATCTAGTGGTTAGGGTTTCGGTGGTTCACCACAATCTCTCCGAAGAGTCGCTAGAAAACACGTGCATGGGGGCACTATGCTCGGGAGTTGTGAGATATGGAGGGGTTTCCAGGGTAGCAGAGGGCACAGACATGCTCGGCGTTGCTCGAGGAGATCGAAGGTGGCATCGGCTGGCCTCGAGGGTGACGGAGACTCGTGGGGCGAGCTCACTGAAGTTCGGTTGCGTTGGCGGGGCTTCGGGTGATGAAGCAGTGCTCGGGATTGAGTGCCTAATGATGAACCAAATGGATTAGACGATGCACGTGATCAAGGTGAACACGATGGAGAAGGTCGTGGGGCAAGACACTCACAGTGTCGCTGAAGTTGAGGTCATAACGGCGGCGAGGCTCGGGCTTCATTGAAGTCGGGCATAGAGGAAGTTCATGTCGCCACGAAAGATGTCCAGGGGTCCACCGTTGTGCGGGCAGTCGAGTGGTGGTGGTGGTTGGTCTCGGGGTGACTGTACTCGCCGGAATCGACACTGGAGTTTCTAGGTCAGTGGCGGAGCTCGGGGGTTCACCGGCGAGGAGCCTGGTGGCGTTGTGAGGGGGATGCATAGGGGAAGTGGTGAGAGTGTCTGGGGCTATTTAATGGACATAGAGGTAGGAGCTGGCATGGACGGTATGTGCGAGAGGTGGAGATTGTGGTCGGTGTGCATGCGTGGGCGGTTGGAGGTTGGGGGTGACCCTGACTAGTGGGACCCACTGGTCAGCAACTTAGGGAGAGAGAGAGAGGGTGTGCGTGGGGTTGGGTTGTGGCTGGCTTAACTGGGCTAGCCTGGCTAGCTTGCTCGGCTGGGCATTTTTATTTTTCCATTTTTTGTTTTTTGTTTTGTCTTTGCCTTTTCATTTGAATTTGATTTGATTTTTCTATCCAAATAAAACTTTCCCTAATTTCAAATATGAATATTTATGCCAACATTTTATTTGGCTGTTTTGAGCATACGTTTTCTGCACTTTATTTTCCATCTTCAATTTCAATTTGGTTTAAACCCAAATATGTTTGAAATCCAATGGAAAATTTGGCAGAAGGTCAAGCCTATTATTTGGATATATGGGATTCACTCTCTTGCTAAATAAATGCAAGCCCCTTTTCATAAAAATCCCCATTTGATTTTTGAATTGATTCCAACCAATCCACTCCAATCATTTAGGAAAATTTATTAGCGCTTGAATATCATCTGGGTCTTATTTAGAATAGCCTTATGCCCAAATAAATATTTTAATTTTCAACCTATATTGGGATTCTGATTTATTCCCTAAACCTTGTAGGGTTGATTCTGTTTCTCCCAAATTTCAAACAAAGGTTTCAATCTGGCCATAGGGTCCTTGACTCTCTAGGTGAATTCAAATAGTGCAAACACGTCAACCATCAAGAAAATTCCTAGACAATATTTAGCTAGAGGCCAACAAGCATAGGTTTTCTTAGAAAAAATAATTCCCTCACAAATCTCCTAGCCTAATGCAATGATGTTGCATTGACCACACATGTGGGCAATATAGTGCGATCTGACATAGAGCGTCCGTGTTGTATCCTTTTTGGTGAGACATATTGATAGCCATATGTTACAAAATGAAGGGAGGAGATGATATAGGGGTGTGGGTGGACTAGGGTCCACAGTTTCACTATTTTAGGGAACCACGACCCTTTTCCCCATTAAAACCAAGCTTGTCGTGAGCTGCATTTACACCACACGCACTCTCTCTCCTCTTTCCCACACAAGATCTCCTCGCCCTCGAGTTTTTAGCCGGTTTGGCTCGCCGCCGCATCGCCTTCGCCGGAATCCGTCCGCTCTCGCACTCATACGAGGTAGGAATCATGGATCCACCCACTCTTTCCCTCGTCATCCTAATCTTAGACGTGTTTGATGTGCGTTGTATTAATGACAGATTTTTGCGAAATCTACGAAGCCGATCTGGGATATAAGTGGTTTTAAGGGAGAATACAAGTTCAATTTCTGTCAGGTGGTGTGGCGCACTTTAATTTTTGATATTATGATTCATTGATTTCATCTGTATGCTCGCGCCTCGACAAGGATTTCGAGGGCTAAGGTTTGGTCAGGGAGGGGTGGGGTGGGGGGATGCGGGATCTATCCCCGCATGATGAAATTGTTGTCGATTGGGAAGCAGAGTGGCTCGGTCTTCATGTTCTAGTTTTGTAAACATGTGTTTGTTAATTAGTAGAGTTAGGGGAACGAGAGACACAAGATGATGCATGTTTGTGCGGTGGTTCAGGGAAGTGCTTGGGCGGGTGGACATGCATCTTGGTATCCTCTAGCCATGATTTCCATATGGACCCCTCCCACCCTTGGTGGTCCAGCACACTTTAATTTTTTGTTATTATGATTCATTGATTTCATATGTGTGCTCGCCACGACAAGGATTTTGGGGGCTAAGGTTCGGTCGGGGAGGGGTGGGGTGGGAGGATGTAGGATCTGACCCCGCATGATGAAACGGTTGTCGATTTGGGAAGCAAAGTGGCCCATTCTTCAGGTTCTAGTCTGGTAAAGGTGTGTTTGTGAATTAGTAGAGTTAGTGGAACATGAGACACGAGATGATGCATGCTTGTGCGGTGGTTGGTGGAAGTGCTAGGGCGGGTAGAAATGCATCTTGGTATCATCTAGCCATTATTTCTATCTGAACCCCCCTTGTAGACCCCCTACGGTTTTTCTAATCCTCCAATTTTTGTTGATTTTCCACTCCTTGAAGGGACAATATGACATTTTTCTGGAACACGCAAGAGTTAGTATGACATTTTTGTAGAACACACAAGAGTCAGAATGAGATGTCTCGCAAAAAAGGGTATGAGATCAGTATATGCCACAATTGTTTTAACTATATTGGTGTAGTTGTGGTCCTTAGAGGCCCACTAGTGCACGACAAATTCTGGGCCTAGATTCCCTCTAGATGATCCAGGGCTCCAGGACAAAAACTAAAAGGTATACATGCATTTTAACATGCATGTCTCACTTTCTCCAAAAAATGCATGTCTCACTCTTTTTGCGTGTAGAATGACTTTACCTTTTGCCACCTATCTATTTTTTCCATTTTTGATGACACCACATTTGTCACCTCTATGAATTGAAGAGCATCGTGCTGTAAGACTCCTTGTACTAATCCATCCCCCGAATTAGAAACGACGATCTTGGCAGTAGTAGGCAGTGGCAAACGGCCACACGCGGTTTACTCATATACTTATCTCCCACGCTAACGTGCATAATGCTCAGTCGTTGGTACTGAGGCGTCTCAGTGGCAACCATCATCGGGTACCTATTGAATGGAACCAGCACACCCCCCGAGTTTGTCTCATATACCAGGCTTAACTTGTGGCCACATTTGGCGCTTTGGCAGTACCCTATCTATCCAGTACGAGACGAACTATCTACTAATGTATCTATCTATCTATAGCCCACCTTTTTCATCAATGACATGAATTCAATAGCTATCTAATGCTTTAATTGATGCTTATCTCTTGCATGCTGCATGCTATAAATAGGGGGAGCGGCACAAGACTGGACCACACACCAGAACCCACAAGAAAGAGTAGGTGAACGAGACCACAGTGGCAAGGAGAGATAGGATGGTGTCGGACATGAGCAAGGACGTGAATTTCTCCAAGGAAGAAGTCACCTCGCACCCGCGCGTTCTCGAAGGTGAGGAGCAGACGATTGCACCGGCACGGCAGTCTTCCATCTTCGCGCCAACATTGGACGAGCTGCAATACTCTATGTGCGAGGCAGGGCACAACTTTGGGTCCATGAACATGGACGAGTTCATGAGCAACATATGGAATGCCAAGGAGTTCCAAGAGGCGACCGGTGGTGTCTTGGTGGGCATGGAGGTGGCTCCGGTGGTGGGTGCTGATGGAGGCCGAGGTGGCGAAGATGCAGGAGGAAGCAACCAAGCCCGACAGGAGTCGTTCTCCTTGCCTCCCCCGCTATGCCGGAAGATGGTGGAGGAGGTGTGGGCTGAGATCAACAGGGAGACCCGCCTGGTGCATTCCCAGCCTCAGTCCGCGCGGCCCTCGCCATTGATTCCCGTCGAACCACCGGCGGGGAATGGTGGTGGGGTCGCGGCGAATGAACAGCGGGGGACGCTTGGAGAGATGACGCTAGAACAATTTCTTGTCAAGGTTGGTGTGGTCCGAGGATCTGGCACTGGCGGCCAAGCACCTGTGCCGGTCGGCATGGTCCATGGACAGATGAACCCTGCACCGGCCAACGACATGTTCCAGGTGATGGGCGATGGCATGGTGTACATCCCCAACGGGTATGCAGGGATAGTCGTGGTGCCGCCACCACCACCTCCTCAAGGTGGGGTGGGTATCGTGAGCCCAGGGTCGTCGGACGGGAGGAGCACCATGATGGAGGTTGACATGATGAACTGTATGGGCGACAAAACGATGATGGATAACAGCGGCGCGCGGAAGCGCGGCGCTCCGGAGGATCAGTCCTGTGAGGGGAGCATCGAGCGCCGCCACCACCACATGATCAAGAACCATGAGTCAGCCGCACAATCGTGTGGCAGGAAGCAGGTACTTACTTGGCTGCCAAAATTGTTGGCTTTATGCAATGCCATTTCTGCAATGGTGGTAACTGGTAACAAGGTTGGTGACACTTACACTCTCTGTCTTTCTTAACCGGACAGGCTTATACCAAGGAGCTTGAAGCCAAACTAAACCACCTCAAGGAGGAGAACGCTCGTCTGAAAGCTGAGGAGGTACGAAGTTGCTTACCAATGAAAACCATGAGAAAATTCAGTTTTCTTAGTATTTCCAGTTCTTACCGTTACTAAACCGTTCCACCATTTTGTTGCAGAAGACGATTTTGCTGACCAAGAAACAAATGGTATGTACATTTTCCCACCATCATGTGGTAATTCTCCTACACTCGCCATCACTTGCCAATTGCTTGTGACAATCTAAATGCTAGGTCTTCAAATAGTCAATGTGTGTGTGCTGATGAAAACACCTTGTGGCTGTGATCTTTTATTTCTTACAGCTAGTGGAGAAGATGATGGAGCAGTCCAAGGAAAATGTGAACACCAAGAAGGGTGGCACCCTGTCGCGGCGCTGCGCTAGCTGCATCTGGTGATAGGTGACCCACCATTCAGCTTCCATAGTCATGCTGGCAGGAGGATGAGAATGAATAATGGTTACCTTTCCTTTCTAGAGCGGGGTGGTATCGTAATTTACTAGTAGTACCTAAAACCCATAAGGACCCAAATGTCAGTGTTTTTCTGGTCAAGCAAGTGAACTTATGTTGTTGTTACTGTTTATAGGTATATAGGTTTGTCAGAAACTTCAGGAAAATGGAACAAAAGAAAGTTAGCAATATGTTTATGTGTAATAGCACTTTAATATGATGTGATGCAATGTGTGTGGTCCATTTCTGATGGGGTCATTGCCTTTGTTCTTTTTTGAAGATTTGGATATGACACGCGAGTTGAGTTTAGTCACGTAGGCACACTTTTTCGCATCGGTGAAATTTGAGCCATTCAAATAGTTTTTAAATCCAGTGAAATTTGAGCTATTCAAATAAGTGGTCACATGGGATCCCATGAGACTTGACGATGATCCCCGTTCGCAACGCTTGGGTAGTCGATTCCCTTTCCCCTCCATCGTGGCTCACTCCTTGAGGGTCCGGATAGCCTTGAGTTGCGCTTCCCAGTTGGCCAACCATGATGTCAATCATCAACCTTCATACTCTTACGGCTATGCATCAGAGGCCAACGGTGATCCTCTTTTTCTCAGAAAAATCCTCCTACACTTACCAACATTTGCGAATTGCTTGCAAGAACCTAATTGCCAAGTTTGAAAACAGTTAATGTGTGTGTTGATGGTAATACCCTATGGCCGAGATATTTTTACAGATGGTGAAGAAGATGGAATAGTCAAAGGAGAACATCAATGCCAAGAAGGGTGACGCCCTGCTACGGTAGTTGCATCTGGTGAATGGTGACCCACCATTCAACTTCCATAGCCTTGAATCTGGTTGTCTTGTGTGTTTGATGCAACTACAACAAAAATGGTGGTGCTGATAGCAGTTACGTTTTCTTTGCAAAGAGGGATGATATATTAATTTACTAGTGGTACCTAAAATCCATAAAGACCCAAATATCAGCGTTTATCTAGTCAAGCAAGTGAACTTGTGTTATTGTTACTATTTGTAGGTGATGATGGGTTTGTGAGAAAAACTTCAAACAAATGGAAAAAATTTAGCAATATGTTGATGTGTACTCCGAAAGTCCCTTTCTACTTCTGAGCTTAATTGAGCTCAGGATGAACGGTAAATTAAACAAAATGAAAATACGTCAATAAACTCTGAATTTTTTTGGGTGTAAACTTTGACAAATGTTCTCAGTGCTTGTAAATTTCATCCCGAAATAACATTCAATTTTTTGGCATGACTTTCGCAAATTTTATTTCGGGATGAAATTTGCAACCATGAAAACATTTGTCAAAGTTTGAACCTGGAATAATTCATATTTTTTTCTTTTTTGATTTTACTGCTCATTAGAGAGCATATGAGGTCGGGACTAGATACTCTGTGTCTTGTGTACTCGCGCTTTAATATGATGTGATGCTATGTGTGTGGTCCATTTCCGGTTTATGTTGGAGTCTTTGCCTTTGTTATCTTCTGAAGAAGTGGAGATGACACACGAGTTGAGTTTAGTCACATAGTGCATCGGAGGCTAGGAGTGATCCTCCTTTTCTAAGAAAAAAACCCTCATGCAATTACCGTCATTTGCTAATTGCTTGCAACAACCCAATAGTCAAGTCTTAAAATAGTAAACGGGTGTATGTTTATGGTAACACCATGTGGTCGTGATTTTTTTACACCCGACGTTGAAGATGATGGAACAGTCCAAGGAGAATGTCAACACCAAGAAGGGTGGTGCCCTATTGCGGCATTGCGACAGCTGTTACTAGAGAATGGTGACACGCCATTTTGCTTCCATTGTTGTGTTGGTAGGAGGATGAGGAGGAACTGCATTCTGGCCATTTTGTGTGTTTGATGCAACTACAACGAAAATTTAGTAGTTACCTTTTCTTTTTGAAGGGGGGTGGTATAGCAATTTATTAGTAATACCTAAAACCCAGAACAACCCAAATGTCAGTGTTTATCTAGTCAAGCAAGTGAACTTGCATAGTTTTTACTATTTATAGCTAATGATGGGTTTGTTAGAAACTTCAGACATATGGAACAAAAGAAAATTAGCAATATTTTGATGCGCGCTCGTGCTTTAATATGATGCGATGCTATGTGTGTGGTGCATTTCGGATGTGTGTGTAGGAGTCTTCTCCTTTGCTTGCTTATGAAGAAGTGGAGCTGACACACATTACTCACGCAGGCACACTTCGCTACATCAGTGAAATTTAAGCATTTAAGTAATGTGTACATCTAGTGAAATTTGTGCTATTCAAATCAGTGGTTACGTGGGATCCCGTGAGACTTGACGGTAGTCACCCATTGCAATGCTTGGGAAGTCGATATCCTATCCCCGCCATCATGGCTCGCTTCTTGAGAGTCTGACTAGCCTTTAGTTGTTCTCCTTGGTTGGCCAACTATGACGGCGATCATCAATCCTCATACTCTTGAGCTATGTGCATTGGAGTCCAAGGGTGATCCTCCTTTTCTAGGAAAAAAACCCTCCTACACTTACCACCATTTGCCAATTTCTTGCAACAACCTAATTGGAAAGTCTTAAAATAGTTAATGTGTGTGTGTAGATGGTAACACATGTGGTCATGATTTCTTTCACATCTGTTAGAGAAGATGATTGAATAGTCTATGATGAACGTCAACACCAATAAGGGTAATGCCATGTCGTGGCGCTGCAACAACTGCATCTGGTGAACGGTGACCTTCCATTCAGCTTCCATAGTTGTGCTGGTAGGAGGATGAGCAAGACTTGCATTCTGGCCATTTTATGTGTTTGGTGCAACTACAATGACATTTGTGGTGTTGATAGTAGAGTTACCTATTTTTCGGAGTGGGGTGGTATAGTTGACGGTGTCCTGGACAAGGGGATACTCACCACGTCGTCTCCCGACTAGTGGGTCAGGCCGAGGACCCCCATGGCGGTTCACTATTGGGCCAGTTCGGGCAACCCATGCCGCATACAAGGGAGATTCCACAAGGACTTGGCGACCAGGACAAGGACTCTCCTAAACCCTAGGCCTCCGGTGTGTTATATAAACCGAGGCCAGGCTAGTCAATAGATAATCCCATATTCATTAGATCAATCGCGTGGTAGATACATGTACTCTGTACTACACCCTATATGAATACAATCAAAATCAGGACGTATGGTATTATCTCTTCGAGAGAGCTCGAACCTGGGTAAAATCCTGTGTCCATGTTACCATCGTTCCAAGACGCCTAGCTTAGGACCCCTACTATGAGATATGCCATATTTGACACCGACATTGGTGCTTTCATTGAGAGCCTGTTGGGTGATAGCCATGGACCGATGGGATGATCAGGTGATATATTTTCAGTCAGATCTGTTCTATGTAAATTATCATTTCTATAGATTATTGTTGTCGCCTCGTACTATTTGTTCGCAGTGCTAGATCAAAATCAAAAAAACTTCTAGCGGTCATGCCCGACGATCCGCGATACGACAGATCCGAGCTGTTATGGAGCTACTAGTAGCAGACCTAACCGATGACGACGAACTACACCTGCATGGCCATGGTGGGTTCAAAGAAGCATGCGGCAGCCTAGTTTTGGAGTATTTGCTACGTAAAGGTGGGTTGGCCGACATGGATTTTGACCGGCAGAGGCGTACAGGGAAGATTACATCTTTCCTTCCTCTAATTTGTTATTTACCATATTAAATCATATGCTTGGAGGGAGGCTACACTTTTGGGTAGTTGTCTCTACATGTACATTTCGCGTGTGCTAGTCCGGTTTGACTTGATGTGTTCTTACGTGATGCTGTCGGCTCCAAATCCTCTATACCTGTTAGCAGATGAATCATCAGGTGCCATGGTTCCAGTTAATTACTCTGTACGAATTATTTGTCCAGAGTATATCCTTTTTGCTGGTGTGCTTTCTTTTCTGTATGTAGACTACAGCGGCCGACATATCTCAACGATCCGGCATCCTGGCATTAACAGTGGCCGCGCCATGCCGCCGACTCCTCAAGCTGATGTCGTCGTCCTAGCCGAAGGGTTCCAGATGAGGTGCAAATGCAGGCAGCCAACTAGATTTGCTATACATGGGCCAAACCCAAGGAAAAAGAAAATCCAGTCCGCCCGGCGATGCTCAGCCCGAGGATACCGTGGAGCTAGCGCATTGGTACTAGTACTATTCCTAGATGCAAATCCATGAGCACCCACATGTGTCTCTTCGTATTGCTACAACAAATAAACCAGGAGCTATTAATCCTAGTAATTTTTGCTTGCTTGGGTTTATTTTTCTTGAGAAATTATTACTCTGGTTTGTTCCATCTTCTATACACACGACTATCAAATGGTTGCCGCATTAACGATGGTTGTGTGATGGTTCGGTCAGTTTCCCATCCGCAGTTCAGTGAACGCCTCATCAGGGACTCGGATCGCCCTGTGAAATCAGGCTTTGTCACACCGATGCCCCGCATCAACATTGGCTTCGACGCCAGGCCACATCTCTTTAAAAAAATATTTTGCGTAAATTAATTATGCGAGGATTTTTTATATGTATTTATATTATTATTTTTTTGGACTGCTCTATTTTATATGTGTAGGTAATCGACTTCGACTGTGTCACGCGGTCTCTTCGGCAAGTCGACATTATCGTCCCAATCGGCATAAATCGGCCCGCGTGATCACCTTGTGGGTCGAATTGCCATACCGACATGTTCTGTTGCCTCGGGGACTTCGGGATCGCTGAAAGAGCTCTACCTCATCGGGTGTTCGGCACACGGGCCATATTTCTTTTATTACTCACTTTGCATAAATTATTAATTATGCAACAATTTTTTTTAATTTATTATTATTACTATTATCTCCGGCTTGCACTATTTTCTGTGCACAAGTAAATGATCTGGGTCGGGCAGTGTTGTCACCTCAGCGTACCAACGTACCACGTCACCTCGGATGGACCGGGGGCTTCGTCATCACTTCATTAACCCACACCGGGGACTTCAGCCTCACATTGCCAGCCTGCATTGGTCGTGCTATATCGCCACTTTGGAGTGCACAACTCTTCACTCCGTCACCTCGGGACCAGCTTGGGGGTTGGGACCTCATCCCGCCGTAAGCTCGGACCGCATCATTTACACCGAGCACATTAACTAGCTAAGTCGCTTTCATGCTCAATTTTTTTAATGTTTAATTTTTGTTCGGTTTGACCAAGCATTATATTTGTGTTAAACAAGAAACTTAGTTTGTTAAAAATGTTATTTCTTAAAAACATTTCTCTACCCAAGTTAACTAGGGGCTCTTAAATTTAGATGAGCCATTTTATGATAAATTATTTCTTCTTAGTCGTTGCAAGTCTTTTTCTATCACTCCTTTTTCGATGCGAGTGTGTGGTCAATAGTCGGCGATCCTAGTTTCTCTCTCAAAGACGCTTTTAGTTTGCTAAAATGGCCTAATGAGAAGTACTCCGCCTTCGGGATAGGAGGTTGCAGCCGTAGGCTGGCCCGATTGAAGTCTTGAGATCGGATGTGTCATATTAATGCACCATAGAAGCACAAAAATTTTAAGACCAATTTTCGGATTTGCACCAAATGACTTGATTAGTTCGGATGTCAAGCTCTTACATAAGTTCTTTGGTCTTTTGAGCTTATGTTACTTTTTTAGCTATTTGTATGTTTTTCTTTCAGGAAGCGGGACATCCTCATGACCGAGGTGCCCTGCATTCTAATTCAACTCGGGATATTAACGGGGGGCTGAGACTACAGCCGAACCCACCAAAACCAAGGTACCCCATGGAGTACTCGGCAAAGCGTCCGCAGACATTGCTTTATATGCATCCGTTTTGAATTGTGTCTTCAGTCAACAGTTGGATTGCCCGGCTCCTATGCTTGCCGCCTATGTTTCGCTTGTTTGGCTCGGTGTGGAAAGGGAGAACCACTGCGATTGTGCTTCCAGCTCGCACGGTTAAGCGCCTCAGTGGAGAAAGCCGAAAACTGACTGTCACAATAAGCATAAACTGGTCAGTGATCCGATGATTGTGTTAAACTATAAGATTGATGGAGGTCACTCGTGATAAATGACAGGCCGTTCATAACATTGGCCGAAGTGTTAACGGCTTGACCTCGGCTGACGCTGAACACTAACCTAGGGCTAGTAACTAGCCTCCCAACTTGAAGCTCCTATGACTAAGCGAAAGTTATAAAGCCCGCATATCTGATTGCCTTGTTTCCACTAACACAACCGCCACCGGGCACCGAGACGTCGGCTAAGGGTTGTCTTGTTACTGCGGAAACACTCTGCATAGTGATACGTCCTTTTTGCCTTATGTTTTCTTACTGTTATTTATGATGTTTTTATCCATAATAACAACTTTGATCCGTGGGCATAGACCAACTTAGGCCAAAAGCCTAAGCTTGGGGGAGTACGTATTTCTCACCGACATTACATTCATGTTCACATACTCATGCCAGTTGTCGGTGCTCATACTTTTTCATTGTAATATCCATGCTAGTTTATTTTCTTTTTAAGCATTCTTCTTCTGTGTTTGAAAAACCGTAAGAAAAACAAAAAAATAGTTGTAGTTTTTAGCTAGTTTACTTTCCATGCCTGTAGTAGGAGTAACTAAAAGAAAACCCAAAAAAGATTTCTCGTTCTTATGTTGGTTGATTGGGAGCATTCCCGTGTAAATAGTTTTGTTTCTTTTCTTTTTCTTTGGGGGGCCAAGAGGAGAAGACCATGATGAAAATGTTGAGTGGCTCTCATATGCATTAGTGTTGATCTAACAATGAGCCCATATTACCTTGTCTTCTCCCTTGAATTGAATGCTTGCAGATTCCAGCTTAGTCCAATGCACGTGCACTATTATTATTATTATCCACACTATTCGGTTGTGCAAGTGAAAGGCAATAATGACGATATATGATGGACTGATTGAGATGAGAGAAGTTGGTATGAACTCAAACTCTCTAGTTTTTTTAAATATGTTTAGTTCATCGTTCCTAATTCAGACTATTATGTATGAAACATGTTTGCAATGACAATTAGAGATTATAGTTGCTCATGCCATGCTTAATATGCTAGGAGTTTATAATGGTTTACCTTGCGTGCCAACATGCTATTAAAATGGTTGTGATGTGGTATGATAGGTGGTATCCTCCTTCGAACGATTCGAGTGGCTTGACTTGGCACATGTTCACGCATGTAGTTGAAACAAAATCAACATAGCATCTACGATATTTATGTTCATGGTGAATTATATCCTACTCATGCTTGCATTCAGTGCTGATTAATTTTAATGCATGTTCATGACTGTTGTCGCTCTCTAGCTGGTCGCTTCCCAGTCTCTTTCTAGCCTTCACTTGTACTAAGCGGGAATACTGCTTGTGCATCCAATTCCATAAACCCCAAAAGTTATTCCATATGAGTCCACCATACCTTCCTATATGCGGTATCTACCTGTCGTTCCAAGTAAATTTGTATGTGCCAAACTCTAAACCTTCAAATGAAATTCTGTTTTGTATGCTCGAATAGATCATGTGTCAACTAGGGTTGTCTGTATCTTCCATGCTAGGCGGGTTATTCTCAAGAGGAGTGGACTCCGCTCCTCACTCACGAGAAAATGGCTGGTCACCGGGATTGTAACACCCCAAAATTTTGACCTTGATTTATTAATTAAAAATTTCCCAGGAAATTAATTTCTTTTATTTTTTGGTTTTATCTTTTAATTTCATAACACTTTGTCCCTCTGAATTTTTGAGTTTTTTCCTTCTAGGTGGAAACCTTTCAAAAATATTGTTGGACTTGTATATCTTCCCAAGACCATTTCTTTTTATCAGTGGGGTTATTTCTACAATTATTTTTCCTGAGCTTTATTTCTTTAAAAAATGATTTTTTTCATAAGTTTTAGAGTTCCATTTGCACTACAACCTATTTAAATATTTCTTTAAAAATTCCACCAAAATTGGGGGATGTTAGTAGTAGTCTATAATTCAACTTTATGCAAAAACCCATTGGTGTTCTTTGAAAAATTTGAGCAAATCATCCTCATCTTCATTCTGGTCCAGTTTGGTGTTTTGTACTGCAACCATGTTTTATCTTGCCATATTACCCTTGATTTTTCTCCTGCTTATAGACCAGCCTACCAAACCCTTAAGTCCAGGAGATTGGACCCATTGGAGTATTTTTTGTCCATGCAATAATGCCCTTCACTTTCTGTCCAGAACTGAAGATTTGCAAAACTTGCACTAACAAGTTTCTGGTTTTGCCCAAATAGCCTTGCCATCATCACTTGCACCTAAAGAGATCCCAACCTAAAGATTTGGGCCACCAGAAGAGATGCCTAGAAGCCCATGGCATTCTGTCGAGCACCTTGTGGGCATGGCCAGTTTTGGCTTAGTTTTTAGTTTGCGTTGTGAACATGATCCCCTGACCTAACAACCATGTCCGCTAATCTCCTAGCCACCTCTAACCTAGTCATGTTAATTGCCAGCCTCACCCAAGCCCTCTAGGCCACCCTGGCTTTCTATCGAGCATGTAGCGTGCGTGCTCTGGGTGCGCCCAGAGCGCACGTTTTGCACACGCACGCAACCGAGCTGCCACGTCTTGCCCCTTGCCTTTGCTCGCCCGCAGGGCCGCACCCCATTCTCGTCCGCTCGCCAGAACCCTCCAAGCTGCCCCTGGCACCCTACATCACCGCCGTCAGAGCCCTCTTGGCGGCACGCCGGTGTCCGCAACACGCCCCTGCCATGGCAGCGCCGCCCAAGCCACAACCGCCCGCCAGCTGCCCTCTGGAACAGCTCGAGCTCATCCATGAGCCCGTCCGCTAGCGCCCGTCGCCGCCATGTCGCCCTGCCAGCAACAGAATGGCGGTTCGCCGGCGTTCTTATCCGCAGCCGCGGGAACCGACCTTGACCACCTATAAAAGGAGCCCCCGAGCTCGTCCAAACCCTCAGGCGACCTCAGGCCATCTCCCTAGTGCTCCCATAGCCAGCAATCAACGGAGGGAGGCCGTCTGCCTCGTCTCCGGCCAGTTCGGCCGCTGCCACGCTCCGGTGCCGTACGTCGCGAGCAGGGCCTCCCCAGTTCTTCCAGCACCACCGTCCGACTACCCTCAACCGTGCGGAGCCGCCCCACCTCTCTAGCTCGATCGGGAGCCACCATAGCTCGAGACCTCGATCCACCCGAAACCACCGTCCGCCGCGGAGCTCGCCGCCGGTGACCGCCTCCACCCCCGCCAGCCTATCAACCACTGGGAGGACCGCCCTGGACCAGCGGATCCATCCCCGCCCTCAGAATCCCGCGGGGAGCCGCCGTTCGTCGGCGGTAATCGCCGGAGCCCCACCACCGCTTGGCCAGAGAAGGAAGGAGGGCGCGGGCGACTGGTCAAACCTGACCAGTGGACCCGACGGCCCCACCTGCCAATGACCCCAGCTCTGCCGACGTGTTTTAAGTGGAAACGTAAAACACAGGAGTATGTCTTCTCTGTCTCGAAAGCGTATTCTTATTCGAACCATTTTTCTTTTTCTGTTTAATTTAAAAATAGATTTTGACTGAAACTTTGACTAGCTATAACTTTTTAAATATAACTTCGTTTGACCTGATTCTTTTTTTTGTTTCCCAAATTTCATCTAGTTTATTTCCATATTTATTTGAAAATTTTCCAAACAACTTTTTTGTACTGTTTTGAAACTATGTGTTAATTTAAATTTTCTTAAAATAGGATTTTGAAGAAGGAAGCAACTTTCAAAAAGTGCACCCCCACTTGCATACTCTTGAAGGCAAGCATTCTGAACCCCGGCATAAGATTTGTTGTGTGTTGTTCGATGCTAATACGACACCACCTTGACATGAAGGGTTCGATATTTTATGTGGTGTTATGATCATATTCATGAGTTCATAATGATGATTCCTTGTTGTTGGAATTTGATATGCTTCTGATAGTAATAAGCCTCGTATGCCTTTCATGCCTATCGGGAGGAATCCGGGAAAGTCTCTGTCTTGGGTAGACACGAACTTGTCTCTAAAAATTCATTGAGACGATTATGTCTGGTAAGGCCTGGTGAGGTATGATGAGTGGTGATTCTGTTTGTTGGTGTGAAATATATTTGTTATACTAATCCTGCAGGGAATGCCTTAATATCCTGAGTCGACCATAGATCGAGTCTTGTTCCAGTAACCCCCATACTTGTTTCATACTACCACTTGTCCCTGCCATAGGTAGGGTACAGTTCAGTAAGTGGCCAACCCCTTCCTAGCACACACCGTACAGAGAGGCCATGGTGGAAGATACCAGCTGCATCCAGTAGACATGCCACCTGGTGCGGGGGCATGGGTGTTTCCGGTTGGAGCTGAGGGGGTAGCTCCCCTAGTTTGCGCGCGTTATAAATTTTGTGATCCCATGCTAGTCGAGGTTGTAGCCTCCCCACTTAGAGTTTCACTTAACGGGTGTCGTGGGTGATTCCAGACACCGGTAAGTTAGGCTGGTGTGTGCGGTCAGGTGTGTTTTCAATTAAAAGACCATAGACGGAATTAGCCCCGATGGACTAAAGGAATTCGTTACTCGTGGGTAAAGAGTACACCCTCTGCAGAGGTTATATCTAATCGAATAGCCGTGTCCGTAGTTAAGGACTACAGTCTGGGATGGGTCAAGTGTCGGTCTTTGGAGGAAAAATTGCTAAACCAGAACATTGATCATGACTTGGGACATATGATGATTATGATTATTACTACTATAGCCTAACCATTGGTATTATTTGAATTATTGAGTATCCCTGGGACAGTTCTACCTCCTGGATATTCACTGTGATTATTCTCTTATAAGCCCTTTATGTGGTGTCGCTTAGACGCCCGACTGTGGCATGCTTGCTATTTAATTATTTATAAGCCCTTTATGTGGTGTCGCTCAGACGCCCGACTGTGGCATGCTTGCTATTTAAATTACTTATAAGCCCTTTATGTGGTGTCGCTCAGACGCTCGACTGTGGCATGCGTGCTATTTAATTATTTATAAGCCCTTTATGTGGTGTCGCTCAGACGCCCGACTGTGGCATGCTTGCTATTTAAATTACTTATAAGCCCTTTATGTGGTGTCGCTCAGACGCCCGACTATGGCATGCTTGTTATTTAAGTTACTTATAAGCCCTTTATGTGGTGTCGCATAGACGCCCGACTGTGGCATGCTTGTTATTTATTTTATTTGTAAGCCCTTTATGTGGTGTCTCTCAAACGCCCGACTGAGGCATGCTTTACATTGTGTTGTACTCATAGGCCAGAATGGTCTTGTACTACATATTTTGTATTTTGCTTGGAATTTCTGTATCAAGTTGGTGCCTCATTAGCTAACAGTAATCCTGGGGCTGGTGGGCACAAGGACCATTTTCTGGGAAATATATCCTGAAAATCCGGTCGCGACAACCTTGGTATCAGAGCCAGGCTGACCATTGGCTAATCCTATCTTGGCCAGGTCAATAAACCTACATTAACCAATCCACCAGACCTTAACCTAGCCCCAGCCAAGCTTCTCGTGTAAGATAGCCACACAGTGACCCGGACACCTTTTGGCAGCCGGTGCCCAACCTATCAGCCTAGCCTGTCGATCACGCGCCAGTGACCGACACCTAAATAGTCTCTTTCGCAAGCGTGCGAAGGAAGACTCCGTCCCATTTTTCTATAAAAAGGGCACACTACCTCAACCCAGCACATCATAGCCTCTTCCCCAAAATGAGCTATAATGCCTAGCCCCATTGTGCACAATGAGACCACAGCAACCAACCTTAGAGGTTTTGTGACCGTGCTAGCAAACCTCACCCGCCATGCCTTTGCATTAGAAGAGCCCCTAGAGTATGTTGTGTACCAAGGGCCCATGAGCGGTGGGAGCCGTCAATTCTGGGCCATTGTGCATGTCTATGGTAGGGGTCTATCGCCAGAACACCCCTACAGGTTCACCGGAAGGACAACTTCCTTTGAGCCACAAGCTATCCAACTAGCTGCTCGAGAGGCTATAGTTCAACTCTGGCACTTGTCACCCAGAGTTAACTGTCGCTCGTTCTACTACTACCCCAGCCGTGATGGGTATGGTAGGCCACCCCAGGTTGCCAACGGAGATCACAAAAAAGATCCTGCATTGTTGCATCTGGTGCGCTATGTAAGTGCACTAGAGGAACTGTTCGATCAAATCACCCTTGATCTGATCGCAACTCGTGGAGAACTGGTTCGCCGACCCCCGGCAAGAGGAGGGGATGAGCCCAATGCCAACAACCCAGTCATGTTGTTCGGACAACCGATCGAGTCCTTGAGGTCTGCCCCAGCCATCGACCAAAATGCTTTGGTGTCCCTAGAAGTGCTTCGTCGCCTTTTGGCAACACGCTCCAACGGGATTGTGGCCAACAACCCCCGCGATGGTCATCATCGCTACACCGACCCTGCAGCTCCTCAACTCCATCCAGCTAACCCCGACAGTGAAACCCGTGGAGAAGCCTCGACGTCCACAAGGCACGCCCGCTTAGATATTAACGAGGTAGACTAAGTCACTCGAGTAGTACCGAGTCTTAGTATGTCCATGTCCTGTAATTGTGTGATCTTGTATCGCCATAATTAAATGCTGTCTGCTTGTGCGCCCCTATTTTAAATAATAGCCATGCATAAGTATGTTGGTGTACAGTTGCATTTTTAATTCCGGACATAGCTACCAAAAACCCCGACGACACCCACAGTTATACGTCACTTTTGTGAGATATGTGTATCTGTGGCATTGACCCCGACCCCATAGAGCAGAACCGACAAACTAGTTTCCCCTCACTGCGATAAATGACCCAGCCCAGATGCTATATAAAAGGCCACCTCGTGACCTTACCAAGTATCCCTCACCTTGTGCACAACTCTCACAGCCATTTCTTTGCCATGCCAAGCCCTAGTATTTATTTGAGAACTCCAGATGCAACCCCAGGCAGTTTTGTTAAAATATATTGGGACTTTACCTGCAGTACCATGAGTTCTACCCATCCACCCCAGTACAAGTTGCTCAAATCGAGGATCACCCCATCCACCTCGAAATATTGGACAGTGGTGCACACCCCTCCCGCAAACCCAAACCAAGACCCAATGGAAGTCTCCTTCATGGGGGAATATATACCGACTCCACAAACGGCCATAGAAGCTGCTGCGTACGAAGCGCTTGCTCGCCTTCAATTCGCGGTACCTGATGTCTACTACACAACCTTCTTCTTGTAGACGTTGTTGGGCCTCCAAGTGCAGAGGTTTGTAGGACAGTAGCAAATTTCCCTGAAGTGGATGACCTAAGGTTTATCAATCGGTAGGAGGCGTAGGATGAAGATTGTCTCTCTCAAGCAACCCTGCAAGCGATACATCAAGATCGTGCCAAATCAAGAACACGAGAAAGAGAGATCAAACACATAGCTAATGGTACATACCCTCAGCCCCGAGGGTGAACTACTCCCTCCTCGTCATGGAGAGCACCAGGATGATGAAGATGGCCACCGGAGAAGGATTTCCCCCTCCGGCACGGTGCCGGAACGGGTCTAGATTGGTTTTCGGTGGCTACGGAGGCTTCTGGCGGCGGAACTCCCGATCTATTGCGCTCCTGGATGTTTTTAGGGTATATGGAGATATATAGGCGGAAGAAGTATGTCAGGGGGGCCACGAGGGGCTCACGAGGGTGGAGGGCGCGTCCAGGGGGGTAGGCGCGCCCCATGCCTCGTGACCTCCTCGTAGGTTCCCCGACGTGCACTCCAAGTCTTCTAGGCTTCTTTCCTTCCAAAAATGAGTTCCATGAAGTTTCAGGTCAATTGGACTCCGTTTGATTTTCCTTTTCTTCGAAACCCTAAACAGGGTAAAAACAGAAACTGGCACTGGGCTTTGGGTTAATAGGTTAGTCCCAAAAATGATATAAAAGTGTATAATAAAGCCCATAAACATTCAAAACAGTAGATAATATAGCATGGAGCAATCAAAAATTATAGATACGTTGGAGACGTATTAGCATCACCAAGCTTAATTCCTGCTCGTCCTCGAGTAGGTAAATGATAAAAATAGAAATTTTGATGCGGAGTGCTACTTGGCATAATTCCAATGTAATTCTTCTTAATTGTGGTATGAATATTCAGATCCGAAAGATTCAAGACAAAAGTTCATATTGACATAAAAATGATAATACTTCAAGCATACTAACAAAGTAATCATGTCTTCTCAAAATAACATGGCCAAAGAAAGCTATCCCTATAAAATCATATAGTCTGGCTATGCTCCATCTTCACCACACAAAATATTTAAATCATGCACAACCCCGATGACAAGCCAAGCAATTGTTTCATACTTTTAATGTTCTCAAACCTTTTCAATCTTCACACAATACACGAGCGTGAGCCATGGACATAACACTATAGGTGGAATAGAAGGGTGGTTGTGGAGAAGACAAAAAGGAGAAGATAGTCTCACATCAACTAGGCGTATCAATGGGCGAGATGCCCATCAATAGATCTCAATGTGAGTGAGTAGGGATTTCCATGCAACGGATGCACTAGAGCTATAAGTGTATGAAAGCTCAAAAAGAAACTAAGTGGGTGTGCATCCAACTTGCTTGCTCATGAAGACCTAGGGCATTTTGAGGAAGCCCATCATTGGAATATACACGCCAAGTTCTATAATGAAAGATTCCCACTAGTATATGGAAGTGACAACATAGGAGACTCTCTATCATGAAGATCATGGTGCTACTTTGAAGCACAAGTGTGGTAAAAGGATAGTAGCATTGCCCCTTCTCTCTTTTTCTCTCATTTTTTATTTTTTTTATTTGAGCCTTCTCTTCTTTTTTTTGGCCTCTTTTCTCTATTTTTTTATTTGGGCTTCTTTCGCCTCTTTTATTTATTTTCGTCCGGAGTCTCATCCCGACTTGTGGGGGAGTCATAGTCTCCATCACTAGTAGAAAAAGGGCCTATTGTCTCGGTTCGTAAGGGCCTTTTGTCCCGGTTCCTGAACCGAGACTAAAGGGTCGGTACTAATGCCCTATCCCTTTAGTCCCGGTTCGATCCAGAACCGGGACAGATGGGCCTCCACGTGGCCTGTGCACGGAGCCCAGGCAGGAGGGCCTTTGGTCCCGGTTGGTGGCACCAACCGGGACCAATAGGCATCCACGCGTCAGCATTTCTGTGGTTGGGGTTTTTGTTTTTTTAAGGGGGGGGGGGTTGGGGGTTTTGGGGGGTTAATTTAGGTGTTTCATATATTGTGTTAGCTAGCTATAATTAATAGAGAGAAGTGTCCTCTCTTATGTCTGTGCTTGGTCGATGCTACGTACTATACATACGTATAGAGAGGACTAGACACGCTAGTTAGCTAGTAAGCAAGCGAAGGAAATAGAAGATCGTCATCAACATATATGCATACAGAGAGATGTGATATCGACCACCTCTCCTTCTCCGAGAGATTGGTCGAACAACAAGTTCTCGTATATCTATCCGACACTACCGGCTACATATATACAATAATTATCTCTTACAAATATAATCTCCTAACATACGGACTCATGGTCCACATAGTATTATCCGTCTTCAGTGATCACGTGGTCAAGAAAGAATGCCGCCAATTCCTCTTGAATTGCTCACATGCGAGCTGGTGCTAGGAGTTCATCTCGCTTCCGAAACATCTAATTTGAAGAAGGGGGTCAATATATATATATATATATATATATATATATATATATATATATATGAATGAATGAAACTCAACACAAATGATGGTAATAAAATAAAATTGTGAATGTTGTTATTTACGTACTTCGTATTGTTCATCAGAGTAGCCCCGCTCACAGGTCGTGTGGCGGATGGACTCGTAAACATAGTATCCACAGAAATCATTCCCTTGTTCCTGCCACAACCACTTTACAAGAAATAGAGGTCAATCAAACTGATAAGCAAGAATGCCAAATGGTATTGATGAAACTAGCGCTTGAATCAATAGGAGATGCGTGGAACATGCTACTATAGTACTTACTTTCGGGTGTCTAAATTGCAGCTTCTTCGGGAGTCCTGGAGCTTTTTTGGTGAATTTTTTCCAAACCCTGCCAGACAAAGAAAACAATTACTTGATATATCAGGAAATGAACAAAGTTGCTGATATGGTGGATAATGATCGATTTAACTTACTTCTCGAGCATTTGAGTCATGTCCGCATAGTCCTGGGGATCTTTTCGTCTTGAGTCTAAGACGGTTACTAGTCCCTGCTCAAGCTTAATCTCTAGGAGAATATAGTGGAAACTGCACATGCATGCATAACTCATCAATTACATTACTATAACCTTGACTAATATATAAGGGAAACCGAATATGCACAAGACAGTAACACTCACTTGAAATTGTAAGGAAAGAGTATTATATCCTTGTTTTCATTTATTACCAACGATCGTAGCAAGTTGGCCTCGGTATCCGTGGCATGAAATTTAACCTCAGTTGCATCTATGAGATATGTGTTAATGAACCCAATATCACCGACTTGTCTTTTCTTCAATTCGGCGATCTTCAATCTGCAGAATATAGTGAGGATAATTATAAATACATGCAATGAAAGAGCTGAGCTATATAGAGAGACTTAATGACAGAAGTAGTACTACTTACAGATAGTAGCAGGTGACCGTTGCTTTATCGAGAGCCAATTGATTGAAAAACTGAAAGAACTCCTCAAATGGAACTGGAAATAGTTCAATTCCAACGAGGTCATGCTCCTTTTTAACTCTCACATACAAAGTACTCCTCCCCCAGACTCTCTGCAGATTTTAAAGTACCAATCATGCAATCTTCGCATCATCGTTGATAGATATCTTTCATCTTTGACGAGAGGCTTCCCGTACTCGTATCTTTGTATCTGCACCTCCATGAAATCATAATGTACATCGTTGCGCAGGTAATCGCCAAGATTGCTATAACCGGGCACCATCCTCGGATCATTAGCGACGATGTCGCTAGGCACCTTGAGCGGGGGGCACGATTGCTTCGCTTGTTCGCCGAGCTGGGCAATTTGTTTCCCAGCTCGTCGTTCTTTCAGCCTTTGATCACTGACAGTACTTCCCCGACCGCTCCGCTTCGGCAAATTCCTTTCCAATAATGCGCTCATAGTCTCCTTTCGGCGGGGACTTGGGTGGTTTTGTCAGGGAAGCCAGAGTGCTCTTCGCTTTCACCGGATCTACCTTCTCCTCCAGAGGTGGATGTTTCTTTGCTTTCACCCCTTCAAAGAAGTTCCTCACTTCTTCTCGCAGGATCTTGGCATTCTCCTTCGGGGTCCTCTTGTATGGTAACTTATCTGGAGTCTTCAGAGAAGGACTGAATCTGTATGTCCTCCCGCCTCTGGTTGTACTACTAGACGCCGGCAGAGCAGACGGAGCGGTTGTCTTCTTTACTTGCTTACGAGGCGGAGGAGAAGGACTACGACGCACCGGAGCAGCCGGAGTGGCGGCAGGTCTCTTCCGCCCTTGATGACGAGGTGGAGAAGGAGGAGGCTGGCTGCTCGGGCGCGCCGGCGCAGGCGGAGAAGGAGGCGGAGTGCCGCCATGCGCCGGAGAAGGAGCCGGCCGAGTGCCTTGATCGTCACTCGCCGGAGGAGGAGGCGGTGGAGGAGGCGGAGTGCCCTGACTCGCCGGAGGAGGAGGAGGAGGAGGCGGAGGCGTCCAGTTCGGAAGGTTGATGAGCTCCTTCCGCCATAGGCATGGAGTCTTCAGAGCAGAACCCAGCCGAGTCTCCCCTTCACCGGTAGGGTTGTCAAGCTGGAGGTCCTCAAATCCCTCCGTTATTTCATCCACCATCACCCTAGCATATCCTTCTGGGATCGGCCGACAGTGAAAAGTTGCGCCGGGTTCAGTAGGAAAAATAGAGCCAACAGCCGCCTTGACCTTCATATTAATCCATTGTGTCATAAGGTGGCAATTTTGAGACTCCGTGATAGCATCCACAGGATAGCTGGCAGGAGCCGTCAAGACATGCTACGGCTGAAGTAGCTCGGTGGAAGCCACACTGCTTCTCCGCTGAGATGGCGGGGTAGCTTCTGGGGAAGCTTCGGCAGTTCGTTTGCTGCGATTTGCTTCTTATTCCTCTATCGCTTGTACCCTTGCTTGCAACGCCTGCATTTGGGTCTGCTGCACTTTTTTCCTCCTCTCCTGGCATTTGTAACCGCCTGCGTCCGGAAACCCAACCTTCCACGGAATGGAGCCTAGCGTGCCTCGTGTTCGTCCAGGGTGCTCAGGATTCCTGAGGGCCATTATGAGCTCGTCATTCTCTCTGTCTGGAACGAACGTCCCTTGCTGCGCTGCTTCGATATACTGCTGAAGCTTCTTGACTGGTATGTCCATTTGATTGTTCGTCCAAATGCACTTCCCTGATATAGGGTCCAAGGTTCCGCCAGCCCCAAAGAACCAAGTCCGGCAATGGTCTGGCCATTTAATTGTCTCTGGTTCGATCCCTTTATCAACCAGATCATTCTCAGTCTTGGCCCACTTAGGCCGGGCTACAAGGTAGCCACAAGACCCCGTGCGATGGTGATGCTTCTTCTTCGCAGCATTTTGCTTGTTTGTCGCCAACATCTTCTTACTCTTTTCTGATGTCTTGTGGGCCACAAATGCGGGCCAGTGATCTCTGATCTTCTCATATCTGCCCTTGAATTCTGGTGTATCTTTATTTTCGACAAACTTATTCAGCTCTTTCTTCCACCTCTTGAATAGTTTTGCCATCCTCTTAAGAGCAAAAGACTTGATTAATTGCTCTTTAACTGGCTTCTCCGGATCATCCTCTTGCGTTAGGGTGAAATTTGACTTTAGCTCAGTCCAAAGATCATTTTTCTGCATATCATTGACATAAGACACCTCAGGGTCTTCTGTAGCCGTCTTTAACCATTGCTAGATGCTGATCGGGATCTTGTCCCTAACCAGAACCCCGCACTGAGCAACAAATGCACTCTTTGTCCAGAGGGGTTCAATCGGTTGTCCGTCGGGCGCGATTTCTATGATCTCAAACTTTTCATCCGAGCTCAACTTTTTCTTCGGGCCTCGTCTCTTTACCGAAGTTGTGCTCGATCTGGAGGGCTAGAAAAAATAACAAAGACTTAATTAATATGTGTACATACCAAAACAATGAATGCATCAATTAGCTAGTTAGCACAAGCTTAACTAATATATATACCTGGCCGGACTCGGTTCGGTCACCGCAGACGTCATCACGGTCTCCTTCTTGCACCGGCATTGGGTCGCCGGAGCCATCCTCACGGTCTCCTTCTTGCACCGGCATTAGGTCACCGGAGCCATCATAATCATAGCCAGCTGCTTCCAGACCATCGGTGTCATTGAGAAACAACGAGCAGACGGCATCACTTCCTCGTGCGATTATGTCCCCCAACAACTCTTCTTGTACTTTGTCTCGGGCGGTGTCCATAGTTTCTACAAATATTTACAACATGGCAATTATTATTCAAACATGACAGATGGATATATTAGTGGCAAACGTATAACTAATATTAATTAGTGGCCTCGATGCTGCTTCTCTAGGGTTTGGGGTGGCCTCGACAACGCTTCAAGGATAAAAAAAGAAGAGGAAGAAGAAAAAAAGAGGAGAAGAAAGAATAGAGGAGTAAGAACTCCTCTATTCTTTCTTCTCATCTTTTTTTTCTTCTTCTTCCTCTTTTTTTATCGGGAACGAGGGTCGTCGAGGGTCGCCGAGCGGTAGAGGAAACCCTAAATAGCAAGTATCATGGGTGTGAGATACATGTGGCCGTCAGTGTCGGACACTACATCCACGTCCCACAAGTGACGTGGGTGTCGAA
>NC_057800.1:623138208-623139228 GCF_018294505.1 Triticum aestivum
AATAAAGCAAAAAACAAAAGAAAATAAATAATGCAGAAAACAAAACAAAAAAACTGGAAAAAATAGGCACTAAAAGCAAAAAAAACTAAAAAATTGTTTTCAAATTTGAAAACTAATGGCACTAACAGAATGTTTATAATTTTTGTGACCTAAAAGAAAAAAGAAATCACTAAAAAACTCTAAGTATTTTGTTCTAAGTAGAAATGAAAAAATAAATAGCAAAAAAGAAAAAAATGCCTATAATATTTGTTATGACTAACTAAAATTACCAAATTGAGTATAATGATAAAATACAGTAATATTAAATAGCAGGAAAAAGAATGACTCAAAAATCAATTTTTATAGTAAAGTTATTCATAAACTAGTGATTCACACAAATTTTAAAAATTTCAAATTTAAACTATTCAAATTTTAAAACTAATGGCACTAACAGAAAGTTTATACTTTTTTTGACCTAAAAGAAAAAAATCACTAAAAAACTATAAGTATTTAGTTCTAAGTAGAAATGAAAAAATAAATAGTAAAAAATGCCACCTACTGGGCCACCACGGCCTGAATACGACTAGAAGCCCATCCATGGGCCAGGATTCAGGCCCGCAGAAGGCCCAATAGGCCCACAGGCATAGCGGTGTGAGATTAGGCCTAGATGCCTGCAGTTATGAGGAGTTCGATGGAGATGGCGGGGCAGCGCTTATAAACAGGTGCGGCCGCTCCTCAGCTAGCGAGGTGGGACTAAACATCCCACCGCACCGCGGCTTTGGCACGCGCAGGCCATTGGTCCCGGTTGGTGGCACCAACCGGGACTAAAGGGGGCATTGGTCACGGTTCATGGCACAAACCGTGACGAATGCCCCCCTTTAGTCCCGGTTGGTGCCACCAATCGGGACCAAAGGCCGCCGCTTCCCGCCCTTTGGGCTGCTGAAAAGAGGCTTTTGGTCCCGGTTGGTGGTACCAACCGGGACTAAAGGGGGCATTGGGCATGGTCTGTGCCACGAATCGTGACCAATGCCACGTCTATAT
>NC_057800.1:623139238-623140146 GCF_018294505.1 Triticum aestivum
TATCATCGGTGTGAGATACATGTGGCTGTCGGTGTCGGACACTACAACCACGTCCCACAAGTGACGCGGGCGCCCGCATCACATGTGGGACGTGGATGTAGTGTCCGACACCGACGGCCACATGTATCTCACACCGACGATACTTGCTATTTAGGGTTTCCTCTACCGCTCGGCGATCCTGGACGACCCTCGTTCCCGATAAAAAAAAGAGGAAGAAGAAGAACAAAAAGAGGAGAAGAAAGAATAGAGGAGAAGAACTCCTCTATTCTTTCTTCTCCTCTTTTTTTTTCTTCTTCCTCTTCTTTTTTTATCCTCTTCTTCCTCTCAAGTTAGACCCCCCCTCGTGTTGAAGTTATCGGGAGGGGGTATATCGCCCCCCCACGTGTTGAAGTTATCGGGAGGGGGTATATTGACCCCACCCCACGTGTTGAAGTTATCAGGAGTTTATATCGACACGACATACGTACATGCGGGAAAATAATATTATCGGGGAGGGGGTATATATATCGACCCCCCCCATCGTGTTCATTGTTCATATGAATATACAAACATTTGCATATTTACAATAATCAATATCACCAAAAAAATCTATGAACAGGAAAAAATACTATTTTTTCTGTTAATCTATCTTTTGCATACATATACACACATACATATACTATACATATACATATAATCAAGAAAAAACATATATGTATTTGCAAAAAAACAGGGGGAAGAGGGGGCGGTGCCGGCCCTGACCAAAGCGAGAGGCGATGGCGGCGCGGGCGGCGATGGCGAGGTAGAGGCGGGGTGGCGACGGCGTCGGGGTGGCAAGGCAGGGCGGCGACGGTGTCGGGGCACGACGCGGGGCGGCGACGGTGTCGGGGCGGCGCGGGAAGGTGACCGCGATGGCGCGGGTTGGCGCG
>NC_057800.1:623140164-623141117 GCF_018294505.1 Triticum aestivum
GAGGCGACAGCGGGGGCGGCGAGGGCGCCGACGCGTGGGGGCGGGACGGGGCAGGGGCATGGCAACGGCGACGAGGAGCGGGCGGCGACGGCGAGCACGGGGCAGGGGCGCGGGGCGACGGCAACGGCGAGCACGGGCAGCCTGGCGGCGTCGAAGAGGTCGGCGGCGTCGGGGCAACTGGCGAGGGAAATCTGAAAATTTCCCAAGTGTTGCTTATATAGCAAAGGCTTTGGTCCCGGTTCATGGCACAAACCGGGACCAATGCCCCCTTTAGTCCCAGTTGGTGCCACCAACCGGGACCAAAGGCTTCTTTTCAACAGCCCAAAGGGCGGGAAGCGGCGGCCTTTGGTCCCGGCTGGTGGCACCAACCGGGACTAAAGGGGGGAATTGGTCCCGGTTGGTGCCAGGAACCGTGACCAATGCACCCCTTTAGTCCCGGTTGGTGGCACCAACCGGGACCAAAGGTTGTGTGCTAGAACTGGCACACTGCGATGGGATGTTTAGTCCCACCTCGCTAGCCGAGAGGGGCTTGGAGTGGTTTATAAGCTCTGTCGAGCCGACCACTTCGAGCTCCTCTCTACTGCAGGCTTACGGACCTAAATCCACTGTCTGTGCCTGTGGGCCTACTGGGTCTCCTGCGGGCCTGAATCCTGGCCCATGGTAGGGTTTCTAGTCGTATTCAGACCGTGGGGGCTCAGTAGGAGGCACTTTTTGTTTTTTTGTTTTCTTTACTTATTGTTGCTATTTTTAAATTTTTTCCAGTTTTTTTATTTTGTTTTCTGCATTATTTATTTTCTTTTGTTTTTTGCTTTATTTTTTAATTCTTTTTGCTTTTAGTTTTAGAAAAATTATAAACTTTCTATTAGTGCCATTAGTTTTCAAATTTGAAAACACTTTTTTTGGTTTTTTGTTTTCTTTACTTATTATTGCTATTTTCATTTTTTTTCCAGTTT
>NC_057800.1:623141164-623141698 GCF_018294505.1 Triticum aestivum
AACCGGGACCAATACCCCCCTTTAGTCCCGGTTGGTGCCACCAACCGGGACCAAAGGCCTTGTGCTGCCCCGAACCCAAATGTTTAGTCCCACCTTGCTAGTTGAGAGGGAGCCGCACCTGTTTATAAGGTGCGGTGCGCCTTCCCTCTCGAGCTCCTCTCTAAAGCAGGCTTTCGGGCCTAACCGTGCAATCTGTGCCTGTGGGCCTACAGGGCCTCCCGCGGGCCTGAATCCTGGCCCATGGTAGGGATTCTAGTCGTATTCAGATGATGGGGGGCCAGTAGGTGGCACTTTTTTTGTTTTTTTTGTTTTATTTGTTGCTTTATTTAGTTTATTTTGTTTCTATTTACAACAAAATACTTATTGTTGCTATATTTATTTTTTTCCAGTTTTTTTGTTTTGTTTTCTGCATTATTTATTTTCTTTTGTTTTTTTGCTTTATTTTTTAATTCTTTTTGCTTTTAGTTTTAGAAAAATTATAAACTTTCTGTTAGTGCCATTAGTTTTGAAATTTGAAAACACTTTTTTTGTTTT
>NC_057800.1:623141854-623156383 GCF_018294505.1 Triticum aestivum
TAGTTTTTTTTCTTTGTTGCTTTATTTATTTTATTTTGCTTCTACTTACAACAAAATACTTATTGTTGCTATTTTTATTTTTTTCCAGTTTTTTTGTTTTGTTTTCTGTAATATTTTTTTTCTTTTGTTTTTTGCTTTATTTTTAAATTCTTTTTGCTTTTAGGTTAGCAAAATTATAAACTTTCTGTTAGTGCCATTAGTTTTAAAAAAATTATAAACTTTCTGTTAGTGCCATTAGTTTTCAAATTTGAATAGTTAAAATTTGAATTCTTTGAAATTTGTGTGAATCACAAGTTTGTGATTAACTTTACTAAAAAAATGAACATAGATGCACCTATAGAGAAAATTCGACCTAAATTCATAGTTTTCAAATGAACTCTGAAAAAGTTGGCATAGCATACTCGTGGGTTACAAAGTTGACATGGTATCATCATAATAGTTGCGGGAGAAAGTCTTCACTTTTTCTTCGCTTGTGTCATTTGCTTATTGCGCCATAACCATGGATAATCTTCATCGTTTATCAGGATGCTTGGATCAGCCTTGACATTGAAGGGAGGAATTTCATGAAACTTTTCATAATCTTCAGACATGTCTGTCTTGCCCTCCACTCCCAGGATATCCCTTTTTCCTGAAAGAACTATGTGGCGCTTTGGCTCATCGTATGATGTATTCGCTTCCTTATCTTTTCTTTTTCTCGGTTTGGTCGACATGTCCTTCACATAGATAACCTGTGCCACATCATTGGCTAGGACGAACGGTTCGTCAGTGTACCCAAGATTTTTCAGATCCACTGTTGTCATTCCGTACTGTGGGTCTACCTGTACCCCGCCTCCTGACAGATTGACCCATTTGCACTTAAACAAAGGGACCTTAAAATCATGTCCGTAGTCAAGTTCCCATATGTCCACTATGTAACCATAATATGTGTCATTTCCGCTCTCGGTTGCTGCATCAAAGCGGACACCGCTGTTTTGGTTGGTGCTCTTTTGATCTTGGGCGATCGTGTAAAATGTATTCCCATTTATCTCGTATCCTTTGTAAGTCAATACAGTCAAAGATGGTCCCCTGGACAACAAGTACAGCTCATCACAAATAGTGTTGTCACCTCTGAGACGTGTTTCCAACCAACTGCTGAAAGTCCTGATGTGTTCACATGTAATCCAGTCGTCGCACTACTCCGGGTGTTTGGAGCGCAGACTGTTCTTGTGTTCATCGACATACGGGGTCACCAAGATAGAGTCCCGTAGAACTGTGTGGTGTGCTTGAGACCAAGAATATCCGTCCCTGCATATTATTGAGTCACTTCCAAGAGTGCCTTTTCCAGTCAATCTCCCCTCATACCGCGATTCAGGGAGACCTATCTTCTTAAGGCCAGGAATGAAGTCAACACAAAACCCGATAACATCCTCTATTTGATGGCCCATGGAGATGCTTTCTTCTGGCCTAGCGCGGTTACGGACATATTTCTTTAGGACTCCCATGAACCTCTCAAAGGGAACATATTGTGTAGAAATACGGGCCCCAGGATGACAATCTCATCGACTAGATGAACTAGGACGTGCGTCATGATATTAAAGAAGGATGGTGGGAACACCAGCTCGAAACTGACAAGACATTGCGCCACATCACTCCTTAGCCTTGGTACGATTTCTGGATCGATCACCTCTGAGAGATTGCATTGAGGAATGCACATAGCTTCACAATGGCTAATCAGACGTTTTCCGGTAGAAGTCCCCTCAATGCAACCGGAAGCAGTTGCGTCATAATCACATGGCAGTCATGAGACTTTAGGTTCTGAAACTTTTTCTCTGGCATATTTATAATGCCCTTTATATTCAACGAGAAGCCAGTCGTGACCTTCATACTGAGCAGGCATTCAAAGAAAATTTCTTTCTCTTCTTTCGTAAGAGCGTAGCTGGCAAGACCTTTATACTACTTCAGAGGCATGTCGTCTTTTTCATGCAAACGTTGCAGGTCCTCCCGTGCCTCAGGTGTATCTTTTGTCTTCCCATACACGCCCAAGAAGCCTAGCAGATTCACGCAAAGGTTCTTCGTCACGTGCATCACGTTGATTGAAGAGCGGACCTCTAGGTCTTTCCAGTAGGGTAGGTCCCAAAATATGGATTTCTTCTTCCACATGGGTGTGTGTCCCGCAGTGTCATTCAGAACAGCTTGTCCGCCGGGACCCTTTCCAAAGATTACGTGTAAATCATTGACCATAGGAAGTACGTGATCACCGGTACGCATGGCGGGCTTCTTTCGGTGATCTGCCTCGCCTTTGAAATGCTTGCCTTTCTTTCGACATTGATGGTTGGTCGGAAGAAATCGACGATGGCCCAGGTACACATTCTTCCTGCATTTGTCCAGGTATATACTTTCAGTGTCATCTAAACAGTGCGTGCATGCGTGGTATCCTTTGTTTGTCTGTCCTGAAAGGTTACTGAGAGCGGGCCAATCGTTGATGGTCACGAACAGCAACGCCTTTAGGTTAAGTTCCTCTTGTCTATGCTCATCCCACGTACGTACACCGTTTCCATTCCACAGCTGTAAAAGTTCGTCAACTAATGGCCTTAGGTACACATCAATGTCGTTGCCGGGTTGCTTAGGGCCTTGGATGAGAACTGGCATCATAATGAACTTCCACTTCATGCACATCCAAGGAGGAAGGTTATACATACATAGAGTCACGGGCCAGGTGATGTGATTGCTGCTCTGCTCCTCGAAAGGATTAATGCCATCCACGCTTAAAGCAAACCATACATTCCTTGGGTCCTTTGCAAACTCATCCTAGTACTTTCTCTCGATTTTTCTCCACTGCGACCCGTCAGCGGGTGCTCTCAACTTCCCGTCTTTCTTCCGGTCCTCACTGTGCCATCGCATCAACTTGGCATGCTCTTCGTTTCTGAACAGACGTTTCAACCGTGGTATTATAGGAGCATACCACATCACCTTCACAGGAACCCTCTTCCTGGGGGGCTCGCCGTCAACATCACCAGGGTCATCTCGTCTGATCTTATACCGCAATGCACCGCATATCGGGCATGCGTTCAGATCCTTGTATGCACCGCGGTAGAGGATGCAGTCATTAGGGCATGCATGTATCTTCCCCACCTCCAATCCTAGAGGGCATACGACCTTCTTTGTTGCGTATGTACTGTCAGGCAATTCGTTATCCTTTGGAAGCTTCTTCTTCAATATTTTCAGTAGCTTCTCAAATCCTTTGTCAGCCACAGCATTCTTTGCCTTCCACTGCAGCAATTCCAGTACGGTACCGAGCTTTGTGTTGCCATCTTCGCAATTGGGGTACAACCCTTTTTTGTGTTCCTCTAACATGCGATTGAACTTCAGCTTCTCCTTTTGACTTTCGCCTTGCGTCCTTGCATCAACAATTACCCGACGGAGATCATCATCATCGGGCACATCGTCTGGTTCCTCTTGATCTTCAGCAGCTTCACCCGTTGCCGCATCATTGGGCACATCGTCTGGTTCCTCTTCATCTTCACCAGCTCCCCCCGTTGCAGCATCACCGTATTCAGGGGGCACATAGTTGTCATCGTACTCTTCTTCTTCGTCGTCTTCCATCATAACCCCTATTTCTCTGTGCCTCATCAAAACATTATAGTGTGGCATGAAACCCTTGTAAAGCAGGTGGGAGTGAAGGATTTTCCGGTTAGAGTAAGACCTTGTATTCCCACATTCAGTGCATGGACAACACATAAAACCATTCTACTTGTTTGCCTCAGCCGCATCGAGAAACTCATGCACGCCCTTAATGTACTCGGAGGTGTGTCTGTCACCGTACATCCATTGCCGGTTCATCTGCGTGCATTATATATAATTAAGTGTCCAAATTAATAGAAGTTCATCATCACATTAAAACAAAAGTGCATACATAGTTCTCATCTAACAACATATAGCTCTCCAGAGCATCTAATTAATTAAACCATACATTGAAACTATGTAAAACATTTCAATGCGAAAACAAATGCGAACATAATCGCAACCAAGGTAACAATTGATCCAACGGCATAATGATACCAAGCCTCAGTATGAATGGCATATTTTCTAATCTTTCTAATATTCAAGCGCATTGCATCCATCTTGATCTTGTGATCATCGACGACATCCGCAACATGCAACTCCAATATCATCTTCTCCTCCTCAATTTTTTTATTTTTTCCTTCAACAAATTGTTTTCTTCTTCAACTAAATTTAACCTCTCGACAATAGGGTCGGTTGGCATTTCCGATTCACATACATCCTGCATAAATAGAATCTATGTCACGTTGGTCGGCATAATTTTCATAAACAATAAATGAACCAATAGTTATGAAGATAATATATATACCACATCCGAATCATAGACAGGACGAGGGCCGACGGGGGCGGATACCAAAACCATCGCACTATATAAGATGCAATAATAAAAGTAAGAAAATAATACAAGTATCTATGTAAACATACAAGTAAGAATATTTTTCCTTTCAGAAATAAGATAAGAACAAGAGGCTCACCACGGTGGTGCCGGCTGATGAGCTCGGCGCGGGTGATCGACGGCGGTGAAGACGGGGACGGGGCGTAACGGACCGCTAAACCTAGACAAATATTGAGGAAAATGGAGCTTGGAGGTCAAGCTTGGAGAGGAGAAAGCTTAAGTAGTGTGGCTCGGGCATTCCATCGAACACCTTGTGTGCATAGGAGGTGAGCTAGAGCACCACCAAGCCCTCTCCCCCTCGGCCAGAAAAAACAGAGCAGTGTGCTCTGCTCTAACGCGAGGGGGTATATATAGGCACCTCATTGGTCCCGGTTGGTGGCATGAACCGGGACTAAAGGGGAGCCTTTGGTCCCGGTTCAAGCCACCAACCGGGACCAATGGTGGTGGGCCAGGAGCGAGGCCCATTGGTCCCAGTTCGTCCCACCAACCGGAACCAAAAGGTCCAGATGAACTGGGACCAATGGCTCACGTGGCCCGGCCGGCCCCCTGGTCTCACGAACCGAGTCCAATGCCCCCATTGTTCCTGGTTCTGGACTGAACCGGGACTAATGCCTGAACCGGCCTGGACCAAAGCCCTGTTTTCTACTAGTGCATCATCCTTTCCTCACTGCGACAATGCTCTAATAATGATGATCATCACACTTTTATTTACTTACAACTCAAGAATTACAACTCGATAATTAGAACAAGATATGACTCTATATGAATGCCTCCGGCGGTGTACCGGGATATGCAATGACTCATGAGTGACAAGTATGAAAGAATTATGAACAGTGGCTTTGCCACAAATACTATGTCAACTACATGATCATGCTAAGCAATGTGACAATCATGGAGTGTGTCATAATAAACGGAGCGGTGGAAAGTTGCATGGCAATATATCTCGGAATGGCTATGGAAATGCCATAATAGGTAGGTATGGTGGCTGTTTTGAGGAAGGTATATGGTGGGTTTATGGTACCGGTGAAAGTTGCACGGTACTAGAGAGGCTAGCAATGGTGGAAGGGTGAGAGTGCGTATAATCCATGGACTCAACATTAGTCATAAAGAACTCACATACTTATTGCAAAAATCTATTAGTTATCGAAACAAAGTACTACACGCATGCTCCTAGGGGGATAGATTGGTAGGAAAAGACCATCGCTCGTCCCCGACCGCCACTCATAATGAAGGCAATCAATATATATCATGCTCCGACTTCATCACATAATGGTTCACCATATGTGCATGCTACGGGAATCACAAACTTCAACACAAGTATTTCTCAAATTCACAACTACTCAACTAGCATGACTCTAATATCACCATCTCCATATCTCAAAACAATCATCAAGCATCAAACTTCTCTTAGTATTCAACACACTCATAAGAGAATTCTATTATTCTTGAATACCTAGCATATTAGGATTTTAAGCAAATTACCATGCTATTTAAGACTCTCAAAATAATCTAAGTGAAGCATGAGAGTTCATCTATTTTTTCAAAATAAAACTACCACCATGCTCTAAAAGATATAAGTGAAGCACTAGAGCATCGACAAACTACTCTGAAAGATATAAGTGAAGATCAACGAGTAGTTGAATAATTATGCAACTATGTGAATATTATCTAACATTTAATAATTTCATATCTTGCTATTTTATTCAAACAGAAAGCAAAGCAAAATAAAATTACATTCTAATAATGGAAAACATCATGTGAAGAAGCAAAAACTTAGGATCAACCGAAACTAACCGATAGTTGTTAAAGAAGAAAGGTGGGATGCCAACCGGGGCATCCCCAAGCTTAGATGCTTGAGACTTATTGAAATATTATCTTGGGATGCCTTGGGCATCCACAAGATTGAGATTTTGTGTCTCCTTAATTCCTCTCATATCACAGTCTCCCTAAATCTCAAAAGCTTCATCCACACAAAACTCAACAAGGACTCGTGAGATAAGTTAGTATAAACCATTGCCAAAAACCTTATCATACTCTACTGTATCAAATCACTAAAATTATTATTTAACCTTGCATACTAAATGACTCTGCATATTTAATAGTCATATCCTCCAATAGAATCATTAAAGAAACAAACATATGCAAACAGTGCGAGCATAACAGTAATCTGCCTAAACAGGACAGTCTGTAAAGAATGCAGCTAGATCCATACTTCCCTAACTCCAAAAATTATGAAAGAAAATTCCCACAGTAGTAAATTTATCATATCTTAATATGCAAAAGGTTTCAACATTTTATCACATTCTGACTTTTCTAGGGAATTACTGCAACAGCGGTAAACTTTCTGTTTTCAAACAACAACATGTTGACTTGTAACATAGGCATAGTAAGGGCTATCAATGCCACTTTTATTGAAATAAAAGATGCAAAAAATTGTTATAAATAACAGAAAGAAAATTCTAACAAAATAAATTGATGCTCCAAGCAAAACACATATCATGTGGCGAATAAAAATATAGCTCCAAGTAAAGTTACCGATGAACGAAGACGAAAGAGGGGATGCCTTTCGGGGCATCCCCAAGCTTAGGCTCTTGGTTGTCCTTGAATATTACCTTGGGGTGCCTTGGGCATCCCCAAGCTTAGGCTCTTGCCACTCCTTATTCCATAATCCATCGAATCTTTACCCAAAACTTGAAAACTTCACAACACAAAACTTAAAGTAGAAAACTCGTGAGCTCCGTTAGTATAAGAAAATAAATCACCACTTAAAGGTACTGTAACGAACTCATTATTTATTTATATTGGTGTTAAACCTACTGTATTACAACTTCTCTATGGTTTATAAACTATTTTACTAGCCATAGATTCATCAAAATAAGTAAAGAACACATGAAAAACAGAATCTGTCAAAAACAGAACAGTCTGTAGTAATCTGGATCAAACGCATACTTCTGGAACTCATACAATTCTCAAATAAATTTATGGACCTTAGTAATTTATATATTAATCATCTTAAAAAAGAATTAACTAAGTATCACTCTCCAAATAAAAATGGCAGCAATTCTCGTGAGCGCTAAAGTTTCTGTTTTTTTACAGCATGATCAACAAGACTTTCCCCAAGTCTTCCCAAAGGTTCTACTTGGCACAAACACTAATTAAAAGCATAAAACCACATCTAAACAGAGGCCAGATGAATTATTTATTACTAAACAGGAACAAAAATCAAGGAACTAAAATAAAAATAAATTTGGGTTGCCTCCCAACAAGCGCTATCGTTTAACGCCCCTAGCTAGGCATGATGATTTCAATGATGCTCACATAAGAGATAAGAATTGTAACATAAAGAGAGCATCATGAAGAATATTACTAGCACATGTAAGTCTAACTCACTTCCTATGCATATGGATTTTGTGAGCAAAAACTTATGGGAACAATAATCAACTAGCATAGGAAGGCAAAACAAGCATAACTTTAAAACTTTAAGCACATAGAGATGAAACTTGATATTATTGCAATTCCTACAAGCATATGTTCCTCCCTCATAATAATTTTCAGTAGAATCATGAATGAATTCAACAATATAACCAGCACATAAAGCATTCTTTTCATAATCTACAAGCATAGAAAATTTACTACTCTTCACATAAGCAAATTTCTTCTCATGAATAATAGTGGGAGCAAACTCAACAAAATAACTATCATGTGATTGAAAATTAAGATCAAGATGGCAAGTTTCATGGTTATCATTGTTCTTTAAAGCATACGTGTCATCACAATAATCATCATAGATAGTAGGCATGCTTTCAATCATAATAAATTTGCTCATCAAAACTTGGGGGACAAAAAATACCATCTTCATCAAACTTGTGGCTTTGCATATCATTAGCATCATGGATATTCAAGGAATTCATACTAACAACATTGCAATCATGCTCATCATTCAAAAATTTAGTGCCAAACACTTTAATGCATTCTTCTTCTAGCACTTGAGCACAATTATCGGAATCCTTATTTTTCGTGATAGATATTAAAAAGATGAAGCATATGAGGTAACCTTAATTCTATTTTTTTTGTAATTTTATTTTATAAACTAAACTAGTGATAAAACAAGAAACTAAAAGACTCGATTGCAAGATCTAAAGATATAACTTCAAGCACTCACCTCCCCGGAAACGGTGCCAGAAAAGAGCTTGATGTCTACTACACAACCTTCTTCTTGTAGACGTTGTTGGGCCTCCAAGTGCAGAGGTTTGTAGGACAGTAGCAAATTTCCCTCAAGTGGATGACCTAAGGTTTATCAATCCGTAGGAGGCGTAGGATGAAGATGGTCTCTCTCAAGCAACCTTGCAACCAAATAACAAAGACTCTCTTGTGTCCCCAACACACCCAATACAATGGTGAATTGTATAGGTGCACTAGTTCGGTGAAGAGATGGTGATACAAGTGGTATATGGATAGTAGATAAAGGTATTTGTAATCTGAAATTATAAAAACAGCAAGGTAACTAATGATAAAAGTGAGCGTAAACGGTATTGCAATGTGTGGAAATAAGGCCTAGGGTTCATACTTTTGCTAGTGCAAGTTCCCTCAACAATAATAACATAATTGGATCACATAACTATCCCTCAACATGCAACAAAGAGTCACTCCAAAGTCACTAATAGCGGAGAACGAACGAAGAGATTATGGTAGGGTATGAAACCACCTCAAAGTTATTCTTTCCAATCAATCCGTTGGGCTATTCCTATAAGTGTCACAAACAGCCCTAGAGTTCGTACTAGAATAACACCTTAAGACACAAATCAACCAAAACCCTAATGTCACCTAGATACTCCAATGTCGCCTCAAGTATCCGTGGGTATGATTATACGATATGCATCACACAATCTCAGATTCATCTATTCAACCAACACAAAGGACCTCAAAGAGTGCCCCAAAGTTTCTACCGGAGAATCACGACGAAAATGTGTGCCAACCCCTATGCATAGGTTCATGGGCGGAACCCGCAAGTTGATCACCAAAACATACATCAAGTGGATCAATAGAATACCCCATTGTCACCACGGGTATCCCACGCAAGACATACATCAAGTGTTCTCAAATCTTTAAAGACTCAACCCGATAAGATTACTTCAAAGGGGAAACTCAACTCATTACAAGAGTGAAGAGGGGGAGGAGAAACATAGGATCCAACTATAATAGCAAAGCTCGCGATACATCAAGATCATGCCAAATCAAGAACACGAGAAAGAGAGATCAAACACATAGCTACTGGTACATACCCTCAGCCCCGAGGGTGAACTACTCCCTCCTCGTCATGGAGAGCACCGGGATGATGAAGATGGCCACCGGAGAAGGATTGCCCCCTCCAGCAGGATGCCAGAATGGGTCTAGATTGGTGTTTGGTGGCTACGGAAGCTTCTGGCGGCGAAACTCCCGATCTATTGCGCTCCCGGATGTTTTTAGGGTATATGGAGATATATAGGCGGAAGAAGTACGTCAGGGGGGCCACGAGGGGCTCACGAGGGTGGAGGGCATGCCCAGGGGGGTAGGCGCGCCCCCCTGCCTCGTGACCTCCTTGTAGGTTCCCTGACATGCACTCCAAGTCTTCTGGGCTTCTTTCCTTCAAAAAATGAGTTCCGTGAAGTTTCAGGTCAATTGGACTCCGTTTGATTTTCCTTTTCTTCGAAACCCTAAAACAGGGTAAAAACAGAAACTGGCACTAGGCTCTGGGTTAATAGGTTAGTCCCAAAAATGATATAAAAGTGTATAATAAAGCCCATAAACATTCAAAACAATAGATAATATAGCATGGAGCAATCAAAAATTATAGATACGTTGGAGACGTATCAGTACCCTATGCCAGCGAACGAGGGTATTATTACTTCCCGAGTCGTGCAGCACCTGGAGAAGTAGCATCTTTTCTCGGTGGACGAATTGAGAGAGACCCAGTACTGGCCAACCTTGCCCAGTATGTCATCGCTCAAGAGCGTTTAACCCAACGAGTAATTGGTTATCTCCAGACCCTCGCTGATTTAAATCCTCATATCGCCATCGGCAGACCACTGAGGCCCGACCAAGAGAGATGCATTCTTCGACTAGTCAACCCGCTTCCCCCGATAGAAGATGAGTGTGCCCCAGTACTAGAGACGTTTTCACAGGACCCTGTCTATTTGCCGTTTTCATTGTAGACGTCACTGCCATGTTTATTGTCCCAGCATCTAGTTATGTGTTGTAACTTATGCGTGGTATCCTAAAATTTGTGCGATGAATTAAATATTTGGTTTCAATTAATGTGAGTAGTTCTTACTACTGTTAATTTTGATTAACTAATTTCACTCTCGGTAAATTCTGAAGTGAGATTTTTCCCTGAGTTGTTGCAGCGTATATCTCTTCACGACATAGATTTTTATTCACGCAGCACCACGACAGCAGGCTCACAACCACAACCACTCGACCACGTGCACATTTTGCACCTAACTGATCACCTTCCTAGCACACCACAATCTCTGAAGGAGAGATTTGTGGGTAATTATTCGGGTGCAAGTTGCCTCCAGCACACTGACAACAGTTAGCACCCGACACCACACTTAATCCTCATGATCACCGCCTCCGCGGAGAGCTAACACTCGAGCGGCAGCATCACGATGATCATCGAGGATCATCACGCACAAGAGCATGGAGAACCCCAGCAATGCCGCCAACCCTCCGCACATCAGGATCATGTACCAGTCCGGCATCACCTCCGCCATTAGAGCATCATCTCGAGCAACTGCAAACAGAAATGAGGAGAAGGAAGGAGAAGGAGAAGCGAGGCCAGATGTTAGGAAGAAGAAAGGAGCACCTCGGTCATTTTATAGCTCGAGATCAGTGTACGGTGGGCGAAGTCCACCAGCGCCGCTCGTCGCTCGATTGCTGGTGTTTGAAGGTGAATCCACAAGCAGTGCCGGCAGCGCACTGGCCCGAGAGGGGAGTGCACGCTGCACCGGCAGCTAGCGCGCCGCGCACTACCGTAGTACGGCCTAGATGCTCTACGCGCTAGATGTCACCGGTGGAGAAAGCACGGGAAAGCACGCGAGAGAGAGGCAGAAAAGAGAGCCAGAGGTAGAAGAAGCGACTGACAGTGGGTCCCGGGTCCACCTGTCAGCCAAAGAGAGCACTGTGCTCTCGGGTACGACCAGCGTGTTTTAGAAATTTAGAAATTTTATTCTAAGTTCACTGTAACCAAAAGTAGGAATTTCTCGTTTTTCCCCAAACATAGATTTTTCCATGCAGCGCCAGTATTCCACACTGTAGTTTTACACCACTTAAATTGCCCACTCACTATAGCCACATTTTATTGCATGAGTAGGATGGTTATTTTTGTGATATTACTTTGAGATAGTAGGAGTAATTCTTTTCAAGCATCCCTTAGCAAATCTCGAGGACGAGATTTTTTTCTTAAGGGGGATAGTGTTGTAACACCCCAAAATTTTGACCTTGATTTATTAATTAAAATTTTGCCAGGATTTTTTTTATTTTCTGGTTTTATCTTTTAATTTCAGATCACTCTATCCCTCTGAATTTTTGAGTTTTTTTCCTTCTAGGTGGAAACTTTCAAAAATATTGTTGGACTTGTATATCTTCCAAAGACCATTTCTTTTTATCAGTGGAATTATTTCTACCATTATTTTTCCTAAGCTTTATTTCTTAAAAAAATGATTTTTTTCATAAGGTTTAGAGTTCTATTTGCACTACAACCTATTTAAATATTTCTTTAAAAATTTCACCAAAATTGGGGGATGTTAGTAGTAGTGTATAATTCAACTTTATGCAAAAACCCATTGGTGTTCATTGAAAAATTTGGGCAAATCATCCTCATCTTCATTCTGGTCCAGTTTGGTGTTTTGTACTGCAACCATGTTTTATCTTGCCATATTACCCTTGATTTTTCTCCTGCTTATAGACCAACCTACCAAACCCTTAAGTCCAGGAGATTGGACCCATTGGAGTACTTTTGGTCCATGCAATAATGCCGTTCACTTTCTGTCCAGAACTGAAGATTTGCAAAACTTGCACTAACACGTTTCTGGTTTTGCCCAAATAGCCTTGCCATCATCACTTGCACCTAAAGAGATCCCAACCTGGAGATTTAGGCCACCAGAAGAGATGCCTAGAAGCCCATGGCATTCTGTCGAGCACCTTGTGGGCATGGCCAGTTTTGGCTTAGTTTTTAGTTTGCGTGGTGAACATGATCCCCTGACCTAACAACCATGTCCACTAATCTCCTAGCCACCTTAGACCCCGATCCACCCGAAACCACCGTCTGCAGCGGAGCTCGCCGCCGGCGACCCCCTCCACCCCCGCCAGCCTATCGACCACTTGGAGGACCGCCTGGACCGCGGATCCATCCCCGCCCTCAGAATCCCGCGGGGAGCCGCCGTTCGTCGGCGGCAATCGCCGGAGCCCCGCCACCGCTCGGCCAGAGAAGGAAGGAGGGCCCGGGCGTCTGGTCAAACCTAACTAGTGGACCCGACGGCCCCACCTGCCAGTGACCCCAGCTCTGCCGACGTGTTTTAAGTGGAAACATAAAACACAGGAGTACGTCTTCTCTGTCTCGAAAGCGTATTCTTATTCGAACCGTTTTTCTTTTTCTGTTTAATTTAAAAACAGATTTTGACTGAAACTTTGACTAGCTATAACTTTTTAAATATAACTCCGTTTGACCTGATTCTTTTTTTTCTTGTTTCCCAAATTTCATCTTGTTTATTTCCATATTTATTTGAAAATTTTCAAAAACAACTTTTTTGTACTGTTTTGAAACTATGTGATAATTTAAATTTTCTTAAAATAGGATTTTGAAGAAGGAAGCAACTTTCAAAAAGTGCACCCCCACTTGCAAACTCTTGAAGGCAAGTATTCTGAACCCCGGCATAATATTGGTTGTGTGTCGTTCGATGCTAATACGACATCACCTTGACATGAAGGGTTTGGTATTTTATGTGGTGTTATGATCATATTCATGAGTGCATAATGATGATTCCTTGCTGTTGGAATTTGATATGCTTCTGATACTAATCACCCTCGTATGCCTTTCATGCCTATCGGGAGGAATCCAGGAAAGTCTCTGTCTTGGGTAGACATGAACTTGTCTCTAATAATTCCTTGAGACGATTATGTCCGGTAAGGCATGGTGAGGTATGATGAGTGGTGATTCTGTTTATTGGTGTGAAATATATTTATTATACTAATCCTGCAGGGAATGCCTTAATCTCCTGAGTTGACCTTAGATCGAGTCTTGTTCTAGTAACCCCCATACTTGTTTCATACTACCACTTGTCCCTGCCATAGGTAGGGTACGGTTCAGTAAGTTGTCAACCCCTTCCTAGCACACACCGTACAGAGAGGCCATGGTGGAAGATACCGTCTGCATCCGGTAGACATGCCACCTGGTCCGGGGGCATGGGTGTTTCCGGTTGGAGCCGAGGGGGTAGCTCCCCTAGTTTGCGCGCGTTATAAATTTTGTGATCCCATGCTAGTTGAGGTTGTAGCCTCCCCACTTAGAGTTTCTCTTAACGGGTGTCGTGGGTGATTCCAGACACCGGTAAGTTAGGCTGGTGTGCGTGGTCAGGTGTGTTTTCAATTAAAAGACCGTAGACGGAATTAGCCCCGATGGACTAAAGGAATCCGTTACTCGTGGGTAAAGAGTACACCCTCTGAAGAGGTTATATCTAATCGAATAGCCGTGTCCGTAGTTAAGGACTACAGTCTGGGATGGGTCAAGTGTCAGTCTTCGGAGGAAAAATTGCTAAACCAGAACATTGATCATGACTTAGGACATATGATGATTATGATTATTATTACTATAGCCTAACCATTGGTATTATTTGAATTATTGAGTACCCCTGGGACGGTTCTACCTCCTGGATATTCACTGTGATTATTCTCTTATAAGCCCTTTATGTGGTGTCGCTCAGACGCCCGACTGTGGCATGCTTGCTATTTAATTATTTATAAGCCCTTTATGTGGTGTCGCTCAGACGCCCGACTGTGGCATGCTTGCTATTTAAATTACTTATAAGCCCTTTATGTGGTGTCGCTCAGACGCCCGACTG